>NC_054376.1:6110000-6125000 GCF_017654675.1 Xenopus laevis | reverse complement strand
GCTTACAATGGGGATCAGATAGGATCTGTGCAGCCACTGGGACAGAATGTTCTGTTATACAGATAGCTAGAATCTCAGCTGCCATAAAGCAGGACAGGACTGCTGCTTACAATGGGGATCAGATAGGATCTGTGCAGCCACTGGGACAGAATGTTCTGTTATACAGATAGCTAGAATCTCAGCTGCCATAAAGCAGGACAGGACTGCTGCTTACAATGGGGATCAGATAGGATCTGTGCAGCCACTGGGACAGAATGCTCTGTTATACAGATAGCTAGAATCTCCGCTGCCATAAAGCAGGACAGGACTGCTGCTTACAATGGGGATCAGATAGGATCTGTCCAGCCACTGGGACAGAATGCTCTGTTATACAGATAGCTAGAATCTCAGCTGCCATAAAGCAGGGCAGGACTGCTGTGAAAGAAAAGGAAGGAGACTAAGGGGCACATTTACTAAGGGTCGAATATCGAGGGTTAATTAACCCTCGATATTCGACCAGGAACTAAAATCGTTCGGCTTCGAATATCGAAGTCGAACGATTTAGCGCTAATACTTCGATCGAACGATTGAACGATTATTCGTTCGATCGAACGATTAAATCCTTCGAATCGAAGGATTTTAATCGTTCGATCGAACGAATATCCTTCGATCCAAAAAACATAGGCAAGCCTATGGGGACCTTCCCCATAGGCTAACATTGAGTTCGGTAGCTTTTAGCTGCCGAACTAGGGGGTCGAAGTTTTTCTTAAAGAGACAGTACTTCGATTATCGAACGATCGAATAGTCGAACGATTTTTAGTTCGAATCGTTCGATTCGAAGTCGAAGTCGTAGTCGAAGGTCGAACTAGCCCATTCGATGGTCGAAGTAGCCAAAAAAACACTTCGAAATTCGAAGTTTTTTTTATTCGCATCCTTCACTCGAGCTTTGTAAATGTGCCCCTAAGCCATTGAATAACATTCCCATTTCTCTGGGGTTAATGTGGCCACCAGATGTTGTTAAACTACAACTCTGACAGCATGACAGCTGACCAGACATCCATACTCTGTTAGGCTAGGGCCACACGGCGCGATTTTGCCGCGATTCTGCGCTGGGCGAGTTGCGAGTTGCGAGTCGCTGCGGTTTTTAAGCCGAAATAGCTTTGTTAACTTTGGCGCTGGTGTCAATGCAAATCGCGGCGAAATCGCTGCGCTAATTCACACGCAAAGTTAACAAAGCTATTTCGGCTTAAAAACCGCAGCGACTCGTAACTCGCAACTCGCCCAGCGCAGAATCGCGGCAAAATCGCGCCGTGTGGCCCTAGCCTTACCCTCCAGGTGTTGAATATCAGTTTCATGCATTCACTTATACACAAACTTCAGACTTTAGTCAACTGTAAATTCCAGCAGCTACAGCGTCAGAGGTGCAAGTAGGGGGATATTTTCTACATAGGCACCCAAGGGAATGTGCCTAGAGTGGCGGTATCATGGGGCGACCTTTTTGGGTGCCTATATAGGAAAAATAAAGACTGTCCTGCACATGGGCCACATGGATAAGAGAAGGATGGACAGAGGGTGGTGCCCATAAATCAGACACTGGGTGCAGGGAGTTGTAGATCAAAAAACCATTGTTGGCTGCAGATAGGGATTTCTATTAAAAAATATGTGTTGGCTGCAGATAGGAAACGCAAGGCTTAGCACCCCTGCAAAGGGAACCTCTGTTAATGTCAGTCAAAAATCAACCCCCAAAAAAAGAAAAACACATCAATCATCCGAGGCACAAGCACATAATAAGCTTTTAATCTCTTGGGTGTGAGTCAGGAGCATTTCAATTAGTGACTTATTTCTTGCGCTTACCAAGTGACGGAGATGAGATCCAAGAGGGAAATGGATCTGTCGGTGTGAGATAGAAAAAAACAAAAATTTTCTCTGGCTCTGTAATAACCTATAGACATATTCAGCAGAGGTTCCCAATATACGTCAAATATTCCTCCCTTATCCCCACACTGCGGTGCTGTTCCATATTCATCATCCGCATTGAGCGCTCCTGCCCCATGGAAATGCTTCTGAGCACTAATACCCCCATACACCCCTGTCCTGTAACATCTCCTCCTGCTGCAGCGCCATAACTAATAGTCAGCTCCTATGCACCACTGCAGACCCTCCCCCAAATAACTTTCCATTCTCCCATATATTCCTAGTTATAACATGCCCTTTAAATCCTCCCGTATGACGGCTGCATGCAATGCAAGGCATTGTGGGATACGGAGGCTGGAGGATCGCTGATTTCTGCTACAAGCAGAGAAGGGAAGAGCAAAAGAGAAACTGCTCTCATTTGCCTTTCAGTTCCTAATAGATTTACAATTCCTTTAAAGTGGCTTAGACTTCCATTCTTTTTCATTATGCAAAAAAAAATTTAAATTTTTTTTTTACCTCCCTACAGTTCTGTATTGAGTAACTCCCCCTCTCTGCCTTACTCCCCATATAACACTCATCCTGTCTCCTGTCATTGGCTGATTAGAATATCTATCTATAGCAGCTCATGGGTGCAGGATCACACACACACGCAGGCCTCCTCTCGTGGCTTAATAAGCCGTCACTTTATAGAACAGACACTGCAGGTGATGGGTGACGTGTTCCTCTCTCGCACTTCGCATTTATACATCGTGACTGCAGCTCAGGATTAAAGGACAAGTACAAAGGCCCTACCATATTGGGGGAACAGTCACAGGCTGCCAGGGAATTCTAGGAGTTGTGTATAAAAGGATCTGCTGGTCTGCCTATTCATGCCGTAATATCCGGCATTAAATATATTGGGGATGCACCGAATCCAGGAATCCTGGATTTGCAAATTAGGGACAGGGAGGGAAATCGCGTGACTTTTTGTCACAAAACAAGGAAGTAAAAAATGTTTTCCCCTTCCCACCCCTAATTTACATTTGCAAATAAGGAATCAGATTCGGTTCGGTATTCGGCCGAATCTTTCGCGAAGGATTCGGCCGAATCCAAAATAGTGGATTCGGTGCATCCCTACAATATATATATAGTAACATAGTGAGTTAGGTTAAAAAAAGACACATGTCCATCAAATCCAAACTTTTATAGTCTATATATAACTTGCCTAACTGCTTGACCCACTTAGGCTAGGGGCACACGGCGCGATTTCGCCGCGATTCTGCGCTGGGCGAGTTGTCGCTGCGGTTTTTAAGCCGAAATAGCTTTGCTAACTTTGGCGCTGGCGTCAATGCAAATCTCGGCGAAATCGCTGCGCTAATTCACACGCGGCGATTCGTTTTCTACTGTCGCCCGGAAACGCCCAGCGAGGCAACTTCGGACGACAATAGAAAACGAATCGCCGCGTGTGAATTAGCGCAGCGATTTCGCCGCGATTTGCATTGACGCCAGCGCCAAAGTTAACAAAGCTATTTCGGCTTAAAAAACGCAGCGACAACTCGCTTAGCGCAGAATCGCGGCGAAATCGCGCCGTGTGCCCCTACCCTTAAGGGCATAACCCAGAGCAATACAGGTGCCGCCATCCATTTGCACCAGTCAATACAGGTGCTGCAATGCAGAGAGATGTAGTCATGTTATGCAGAACCAAATCAGAGTGCAATAAGCAATGTGCAAGGGGTTCAGCAGCCATTGGATGTGTGCAGTGCACAGCAGTTCATTTTCTGCAGAGCTCACATCCAATGACCTCTCTGTCCTGCAAAGAAAGAATCTCCTGATTTTCCCAGAATCCCCGTCGCATCCAGATTCTCTGCATGTAGGTCTGCGCCAGCAGGGGGTGGGTGCCGTAAGTGAGTCTGGAGCCACGGTGCAAGGCATGAGTAAAAGGCCCAGCAGAACGCAGCATAATACCCAACCAGGCACTGAAGCACCAGCATAGAGTGGGTTAAAGGATGGCAAGACCAGAGCAGAACTCCTGCAGCCCTCGAGTTTTTGTTCCACTGCAACTCCCAGCACCCCACCGACAGCTATAATGTGTCAGAGGAAGGAACTAGGGACCTGCGGGGTTTTGTGCCATCAGGATATAGTGGGTACAGTACAGTGATGAACAGAATGAGCTGAAGGAATTACATAGTTGGAATGAATTGTGAATTTATATACAACCACCTACTGTACCAAAGGAGAGACAAGACAGAGGCTGAGACACTGGGTGTTTCGTGGCTTAAAGGGGTTGTTCACCTTTGAGGCAACATTTGGGGGCAGATGTATCAAGGGTCGAATATCGAGGGTTAATTAACCCTCGATATTTGACTGTCGAATTAAAATCCTTCGACTTCGAATATCGAAGTCGAAGGATTTTGCGCAATTCGTTCGATCGAACGGTCGAAGGAATAATCGTTCAATCAATCAAACGATTCGAAGGATTTTAATCCACCGATCGAAGGATTATCCTTCGATCGGAAAATTGTTAGGCTAACATTGGCCTCGGTAGGTTTTAGGTGGCGACTATGGTCGAAGAGATTTTTAAAGAGACAGTACTTCGATTATCGAATGGTTCAAATCGTTCTAATCGAAGTCGAAGGTCGAAGTAGCCAATTCGATGGTTGAAGTAGCCAACTATTTTTCCTCTATTCCTTCACTCGAACTTAGTGAATGGGCCCCTAAGTGTGATGTAGAGAGGGATATTCTGAGACAATTTGCAATGGGGTTTCGTTTTTTATTATTTGTGGTTTTTGAGTTATTTAGCTTTTTGTTCAGCAGCTCTCCAGTTTGAATTTCAGCAATCTAGTTGCTAGGGTCTAAATTACCCTAGCAACCATGCATTAGTTTGAACAAGAAACTGGAATATAATTAATAGAGAACCTGAATAGAAAGATGAGCAATAAAAAGTAGCAATAACAGTACATGTGTAGCCTTACAGAGTATTTGCTTTTTAGAAGGGGTCAGCGACGCCCATTTGAAAGCTGCAAAGAGTCAAAAGAAAAAGGCAAATAACTATAAAAAAATAATGAAGACCAATTGACAAGTTGCTTGGAATTGGCCATTCTATAACATACTAAAAGTTCCCGTAAAGGTGAACCACCCCTTTAATCTTGCTAGAAAGGGAGTGTTGGGTAGCAGGAATATAAATTCTACTGGGGCTTATGGGGGTACAGTTTAGCTGGATGGGGTTATTTTGGACTGGAGTCAAGCTATCAGACCATTTATTTCAATGCACACAGTCAAGCTATCAGACTACGCTTTTCCCATGTATAACCCCACTAGTGTCATGAAGCTGACCCCAACCTGAGTAAGGGCAAGGCCAGACATGGCGTTTTTGCTGCGTTTTTAGCTTGCGTTTTTAAAAAAGAACAGCCTGGTGTAAATACACCACTGAAACCACATGCGACCGTCAACATGCGTTTTTCATGCGTTTTTCAGCACGTAGGATTCTTTTCCCAACATGCACTTCTCATTGTTCTCATTGAGAATTTGGACGCCATATTTAAAATACACTGCGTATTTACGCAAAGTGTGGTTTCAAACGTGCAGATCCCATAGAGTCTATTGATTTAGTAGTTTCTTGACGTATTGGCGTTTCTGCTAAAAAATGCCAATACTGGCGTCCTGTGGCGGATTTCAGCTTGCAAGCGCCCTGTGCATTTTCCATTAGTTTCAGTGGTAGTGCAGTTTATGCGTATTTACGCTTGGCTGTTCTTTTTTAAAAACGCAACGTAAAAACGCCACGTCTGGCCTTGCCCTAAGTCCACTTAGTTTGGTGAAATTTCACAGTGGAAATTTACCGCAACGCTTTGCCAAACTTTGCGAAGTTTTAAGAAGTTTTGTAACTGCAGCAAATAAAGCTGATGCGAGGGCTGGGCCTGCTAACAGAGATGATCTGTGGGGTAAAAAAAATGACATATTGAAACTGAATTTATCTAACATTCACCTTTACATTAACTTTTAGTACATTATAGAATGGCTAATTCTAAGCCATTTTTCAATTGGCCTTCGTTATTTATTTCTCATAGTTTTCTAATTATTTTCTTTCTTCTGCTGACTCTTTCCAGCTTTCAAATGGGGGTCAGTGACCCCATCTAAAAAACAAATGCTCTGTAAGGCTACAAACGTATTGTTATTGCTATGTTTTATCCCTCAACTCTCTATTCAGGCCTCTCCTATTCATATTCCAGTCTCTTATTCATATCAATGCATGGTTGCTAGGGTGCTTTGGACCCTAGCAACCAGACTGCTGAAATTGCAAACCGGAGAGCTGCTGAATAAAAAGCTAAATAGCTCATAAACCACAAACAATAAAAAATGAAAACCGATTGCAAATTGTTTCAGAATATCACTCTCTCCATTATACTAACAGCTAATTTAAAGGTGAACAACCCCTTTAAGTGCTCTTACAGAAGGAAAACTATGCTACTGAATGAAGATGAAAAAGTATATTTTATATTATAAAAATATATTTTAAATTAACCTGCACTGCAACAAAGTACATTTTTCTTTTTCCGAGTGAGCAAATCTGTATTTTAAACAGGGGTTAATTTAAAAGGGCGGTTCACCTTAAAATGCACTTATATTAGTATGCAGTATAGAGAATTCTAAGAAAACTAGCAGCTGGACTTTGTCTTTAATTGGATCTTGAGATGAGTCGCTTTTGTGCTCTGCCGCTCTCCAGTCTAATATTCCTATGGCGATGTGGTTGCTAGGGTCCCACATACTCTTGCAACCAGCAAACAATCGACTTAATAGAAAGACAGTGGCATAAGATTTTTTTGTAATTGCTGGGGTGAGTGACCCTGACAACTAGAGAGTAATTGTAAATGCAGAATGGAAAAAAGAAGAGATAAGGAAGCAATCTATAACATACAGGTTTGGGACCTGTTAACCAGAATGCTCGAGACCTGGGGCTTTCCGGATAAAGGATCTTTCCGTAATTTGGATCTTCATACCTTAAGTCTACTAGAAAATCATGTAAACATTAAATAAACCCAATAGACTGGTTCTGCTTCCAATAAGGATTAATTGTATCTTAGTTGGGATCAAGTACAAGCGACTGTTTTATTATTACATAGAAAAAGGAAATAATTTTTTAAAATCTGGATTGTTTGGATAAAATGGAGTCTATGGGAGACGACGTTGCTGTAATTCTGGATAACGGATTCAGATAACAGATCCCATACCCGTACTAACAGTTCTTTTAAAGAAGCACTTCCCCTTTAAAAGCCTACAAAAGTGGTCGCATGCCTCTGGTCTCAGTCGACAAATTGGTTTTAAATTGGTTTTAAACGGCAATGACCCTCTCCCAGGCAGAAAGGTGAAAGTTTAAGGGAATCTACAATTGTAGCTATCCTGTTGCTGTTGTACTGCAACTCCCAGCAGCCACTAAAAGCCTTCAGGGAAGCTATGTACATAGCAGGTGACAGATACATGGGAGAGATTTTCTCTGGCCGGGAAGGGCACCCGCTTGCATGGGTCAGTGCCAAGATAAAATGATTTATACAGTTAATGAGTTCAGGTATCTTGTCCTGCAAAGGTTAATGGAATAATATACATTTTCATTCTCTCCGTGAGACACAATCTGGCGGTTACACAGGCAGGTCAACACCGTCCATCAGACACTGACTGACAGCTCTCCCATGTGTGACTGGAAAGCGAATACGGGGAGCGAAAGCTGCTCGGAGCGTCCCTGCCAGTGTATTATGGCTGCTCATTAACCCTTCGACTGCTCTAGCACAACAGGGAAATTCTTAGCCGATCTATTGGGTTCCGTTGTTCCTGCTCTGAATGATAGTCAAAGGCTATTGGGAAAAGACAGCTATGTAATCCGCCATAATCCCAAATAATAGCAATTTATAAATCGTTACACCATCTATTGTTTTCCATTGTTAACCCCTAGATGGCCATGAAGATATCTGGAGAACCAGCCCTTTACAGCAGAAGAGCGCCAGCATGATACAAAGTCGTTGTCTGGCAGCACAACCCCAAGGGTCTGAATCACAGACTTGAAGATGGGTCCCTGACCAACTGCAGGACCCAAAACAACACTCTTTGGGTTATTAGAATTATCTGCATTCCCAAACAGCCCTTTAGCTTCTTGCCCCAGGACAGGTTGACCTTGATCTCCCCAAGGCCAAATTACCAGACTGATAACCATCCTAACTCTTTCCACGTGTCCATGGGCACAACCTCTAGATGACTGCTTGGACCCAAGCCTGAGACTTAACTCATGTATAAAAGAAATCCTAGATCCCTCTTGTGACAAAAAAAAGACTAAACTCAAGAAAATACTTGTTTCCATCATAACCTGTAGATACCAGGGTCCTCAAGAGCAAAGATTGAACATATGATGGTCCAGCAGACCCTCTACATATAAATATTTCATTAAAGATTAAACTTGTGGTCAATGACCTGCAGAACCTCTATATGCCATCTTCAGAATAAGACAAGAGTGCATATAGGGTGTGCTTATGTCTGGAAGAAACTCTCGATTCCATGTTCCTCACAAGAAAAGAGTTAACCAGGCTGGGTGCGAGTCTAGAAGAACCTCTAGATATAATGGCCATTACAAGCAACTAGTAAAAACCAGGTTGTGTTTAATTCCTGCAGAGCTTTTAGATACTCTGCCTATCATGAACAAAGTGGTGACCTGAAGATAACCAAGCATCCAGCATGAACCCAAAAACCCCTGCCAGCTGCATGCCAAGAAAAAATGACTTTTCAGCAGGACCCCTAATAGAACATAATCGCTACAAGCTCGGAGCAAACCTAAAGCTTGTTGCCTACAAGCTCAGAGTAAACATGAAGCTATAGTAAGCAAATGCCTAGCAGAACCTATGTATCCCATGTGGTTCTGACATACAAAGTAAAGTGTCATTCTCCCCAAAGACCCCCCAGATTAACAATGGGCAAAACACAGAGAAAATTCAAGACTAAACCGACCATTCATCTGAAGCCGTAAAGCTCCACCTAGTTCTAGCAAAAACCCAATTCTGGCATTATGTCCAGCAAAACTCTAAATTATTGGTGCCCCGTTTTGGGTAGTTTACCAGCCAGCAGAAACCCTAGATTCCCGCTTGGTGATAACACTAAGTAAGCCTCAGTTGGGCTACTCTCCAGCAGAACCTCTAGATTCTGATAATGATTAAGCTGAAGTCTATGTCTCCAGCAGAACCTCTAGATTCTGATAATGATTAAGCTGGTCTATGTCTCCAGCAGAACCTCTATATTCTGATAATGATTAAGCTGGTCTACATCTCCAGCAGAACCTTTACATTCTGATAATGATTAATCTGAAGTCTACGTCTCCAGCAGAACCTCTACATTCTGATAATGATTAAGCTGGTCTACATCTCCAGCAGAACCTTTACATTCTGATATGATTAAACTGAAGTCTAGATCTTCAGCAGAGCCTTTAAATTCTGATAACGATTAAGCTAAAGTCTACTTCTTCAGTAGAACCTCTAGATTCTGATAATGATCAAGCTGAAGTCTAGGTCTCCAGCAGAACCTCTACATTCTGATAACGATTAAGCTGAAGTCTGTCTCCAGCAGAACCTCTAGATTCTGATAATGATTAAGCTGAAGTCTACATCTCCTGCAGAACCTCTAGATTCTGATAACGATTAAGCTGAAGTCTACGCCTCCAGCAGAACCTCTAGATTCTGATAATGATTAAGCTGAAGTCTATATCTCCTGCAGAACCTCTAGATTCTGATAATGATTAAGATGAAATCTACGTCTCCAGCAGAAGATTAAAAACACAACTATGGGTTTGTAGAAACCCATAGCAGAACTAAATTCTATAAAAAGCATATAAATCAGCAGAAGATTCCTGGTTGGTCATAATCACTAAGCCTCAATAGCCCAGAGTTCTATTATTTTACATGGCCTCAAGAAAGCCCAAAGGCTGAAAACTTTCCAACAAAACCCCAATATATATCCAACTGGGGTCTTTAAATACCTAATAGCAGGTCATTACTATCTCCACAGTCACATGCCCCCCAAATAAATACCCACCTGCTCCCATACACAATAATTCCAACCCAATCACCTGGAATGGCCCAATGATGCTTAGGGGGAGTAGGGGGACCCCAAGTGCTGACTTACTCTGCTTTCCTGCCCAGGATCGCCTTACACAGGGCGGGGGGCTTGTGCTGGTGGATGTGGGGTACAGGGTTGGGCACAGGATCTGGTTCCTCAGTCTGGGGGGTGATCGGCGGCTGCTGATGCGCATTTGGCGGCTCCTCGGTGTTTGCGCTGCTCTGCGCTACCGTCTGGACCTGGAGCTGGTTCTGTCCGCTGCTCACGATCTGCCCGGGGTTCTGGGTTTCTCCGGCGCTTTGGATCAGCCCCTGAGGCTGCTGTTGACCCCGCAGGTTGTGATTCTCGTTCCCCAGCTGATCCAGTCGCCTCTCCAGCTCGTCTATGCGCTGCCGCTGGGTGTGGATGAGGCTCTGCTGGTTCTGCACAATGGTGGTGAGTTCCCGCAGGTAAAGCACCGCGCGCACCGGGTTCTCCAGCAGATTCTCCATCCCGGGTCACTCACTCAATGACTGGAGGAGCTGCCTGACAGCAGCAGGGGCTGCGAGGAGAGGAGGAGGAGTCAGGCTCGGGGGGGCGGGATTTAGCGCACAAGCAGAGGGTTTTCTATAATAGGGGGAAGGGATAATTGTAGTGTTATGGATTGTGTCCCAATAAAGATATTTATTGGCTTCTTCTTGTCCAGTTTTTTTTTATTATCTGGGTATAATGTCACCAGGGAGTCCAATCTCTCTACATGACAAGTGAGTTCATGGTTTAGTACTGAATTGTCATTTCTTGGGACATATTTAGGCAGTGGTGTAACTACAGAAGGAGCAGACAAGGTGGTCATGGGGGTGGGGGAAAAAAGAGCCCTGCATTCATCTATAGCTAAATTTGAAAATCCCCCCCCCATCCTCATTATTATGGGGAACACAGCTATTATTTGGAATAAGCTATTATTATGGGGAACACTGCTATTATTTGGAACAAGCTATTATTATAAGGAACACTGCTATTATTTGGAACACGCTATTATTATGGAGAACACTGCTATTATTTGGAACAAGCTATTATTATGGAGAACACAGCTATTATTTGGAACAAGCTATTATTATGGAGAACACTGCTATTATTTGGAACAAGCTATTATTATGGAGAACACTGCTATTATTTGGAACAAGCTATTATTATGTGGAACACTGCTATTATTTGGAACAAGCTATTATTATGGAGAACACTGCTATTATTTGGAATAAGCTATTATTATGTGGAACACTGCTATTATTTGGAATAAGCTATTATTATGTGGAACACTGCTATTATTTGGAATAAGCTATTATTATGTGGAACACTGCTATTATTTGGAACAAGCTATTATTATGTGGAACACTGCTATTATTTGGAACAAGCTATTATTATGGAGAACACAGCTATTATTTGGAACAAGCTATTATTATGGAGAACACTGCTATTATTTGGAACAAGCTATTATTATGGAGAACACAGCTATTATTTGGAACAAGCTATTATTATGGAGAACACTGCTATTATTTGGAACAAGCTATTATTATGGAGAACACTGCTATTATTTGGAACAAGCTATTATTATGTGGAACACTGCTATTATTTGGAACAAGCTATTATTATGTGGAACACTGCTATTATTTGGAACAAGCTATTATTATGTGGAACACTGCTATTATTTGGAACACGCTATTATTATGTGGAACACTGCTATTATTTGGAACAAGCTATTATTATGTGGAACACTGCTATTATTTGGAACAAGCTATTATTATGTGGAACACTGCTATTATTTGGAATAAGCTATTATTATGTGGAACACTGCTATTATTTGGAATAAGCTATTATTATGTGGAACACTGCTATTATTTGGAACAAGCTATTATTATGTGGAACACTGCTATTATTTGAAACAAAACCCCATTAATGATTCAACGACTCAGAATCAGAATCAGCAGCATGTCATGACTGTAGGGTCTGTTGGGTTACTATTACTCTACTACACCTAGGGGCACATTTACTAAGGGTTGAATATCGAGGGTTAATTAACCCTCGATATTCGACCATCGAAGTAAAATCCTTCGACTTCGAATATCAAAGTCGAAGGATTTACCAAATTTAGTTTGATCGAACGATCGAAGGAAAAATCGTTTGATCGAATGATTAAATCCTTCGAATCGAACGATTCGAAGGATTTTAATCCATCGATCGAATGATTTTCCTTCGATCAGAAATTACTTAGAAAGCCTATGGAGAAGGTCCCCATAGGCTAACATTGGTGCTCGGTAGGTTTTAGCTGGCGAAGTAGCTAGTCGAAGTTTTTTTTAAAGAGACAGTACTTCGACTATCGAATGGTCGAATAGTCGAACGATTTTTAGTTTGAATCATATCTAGGCAACGTTGGGAGCACAGAATTCCTAGGGAAATGTTAACAACCTGTGATTGTAGATTACAGCAGACTGGGGATGTGCCCACAATATAAAGAAATGTTTATCAGGGACGGTGGCCCCTACAGGCCAAAATCTTGGGGCCACCTAATGTTATCTCTCATCTACTTCAAGGGGTTGTTCACCTTTAAGAACTTTTAGTATGATGTAGAGAGTGATATTCTGAGACAATTTGCAATTGGTTTTTATTTTTTATTATTTAAGGTTTTTGAGTTATTTTTGTTTTTTTTTATTCAGCAGCTCTTCAATTTGCATTTTAAGCAATCTACCATGCATTGATCTGAATAAGAGACTGGAATAGGAGAGGCCTGAATAGAAAGATGGCTAATACCAAGTAGCAATAACATTATATATGCAGCCTTACAGAGTATTTAATTTTTAGAAGGGGTCAGCGACGCCCATTTGAAAGCTGCAAGGAGTCAGAAGAAAAAAAAAGGCAAATAACTATAAAACTAAAAAAATATAAAGACCATTTGAAAAGTTGCTTAGAATTGGTCATTCTATAACATACTACAAGTTACCTCAAAGGTGAACCACCCGTTTAACAGTTTAGGTTTAATTTGTGGCTGGTCTGGATTCCCTTGTATAACCCCCCTCCCCGTGTGTCTGTCTCTGCTCGCAATACAAATTATGCTTTTGTGTTTTTCCTTTTGTCCCTCACGGGTTTGATTTTGTACACAAAATGCTGTATGTATATACTGTATATATTAGGGATGCACCGAATCCAGGATTCGCCATTTTTCAGCAGGATTCAGATTCGGCCGAAACCTTTTGCCTGGCCGAACCGAATTTTAATTTGCATATGCAAATTAGGGGCAGGGAGGGAAATCGCTTGACTTTTTGTCTCAAAAAAAAAGAAGTAAAAAGTGTTTTACATTTCCACCCCTTATTTACGAATGCAAATTCGGATTCGGTTCGGTATTCGGCCGACTCTTTCAGTTCGGCCGAATCCAAAATAGTCGATTCGGTGCATGTCTAATATATATACCCCTATATGTAATAAAAGGCACTAAGTTTGCCCAGGGGCACTAACCCATAGCAACCAATGAGATGTTTGCTTTTAAACAGATGACCAGTAAATGCTACCTGATTCTGTAAAGAGAGAAAAGAACCCCAATTGCCTCTCACTCGTTCAGCGGTTCCTCAATTATTAGATTACCTATTAAGTGCTTTGTGATTGTCAAATGGCAGCCACAGACTGATTAAAAAGTAAAGTGCTTAATTTTAACCAAATAAATTACATTAAAGTGCAAGTGCAATATAATTCATTCTATTAATTATAATATAACTTAAAGGTTAATAAATACTTAATTAATTACTTTCACACAAATTAATAACCTTATGATACAATGTGTTGTCTGGTACGTTAGGTTTGCATCCACAATCAATCTGATCAAAGAATTAATTGAGGTTAATAAAGTGCTTCAAGTGCTGATATGATTGCTATTAGATGGCAATTACCATAAATTCATAATTGCTTCAAAGTTAATTTATTGTAATGTGCTTAACAGTGCTAAGTAATAAATATTGATAAATAGGTAAAAATACAATAGTTGATATAGTGAGGACCACAATTAATGGGATAAATTGCTTTTAAAAAATACACATGATGCTCAGGTAAAAAGTTTTAGCAAGAAAAGGAAATTAGAAGAGGTGGAGTTGTCCCAAAAACTACTACCTAATTGTTTGCTATCCCTGGGACACCACAAAGACAATAAATGCTACCTGTTTGGTTGCTATGGGTTACTGCTCCTGGGCAAACTTAGTGCCTTATATTACATAACCCCCTCTTGTAAATTATAAGGATATTAGAAGTTACCTTGGAGTTTCATGACCATATAAAAATACGAGGCCGAAGGCCTATACAGGACATGGAATTCCGAGGTAACTTCTAATATTATCATATTTTACGACAGGGGGTACTTTATTATAATACACACATTTCAGTGAGTCATGTGACAGAAATGACATCAGAACTCACCGTTTATAACTGATGACAGCACTAGTCACCGTTTATAAGGATATAATTTCCAAGATATTCATGGCTTTTGTGTGTGTATGTATATATATATAGTGTGTGTGTGTGTGTGTGTGTATATATATATAGTGTGTGTGTGTGTGTGTGTGTGTATATATATATAGTGTGTGTGTGTGTGTGTGTATGTATATATATAGTGTGTGTGTGTGTATGTGTGTGTATATATATATAATTTATTTGTCAGAGCCTACATGGCTTCTTTGTCATGGGCTTTGAAGAAGGAACTGGAATGTTTGGAAGGTTTGCTGTGATTATCAGCTTAGTTAGCCAATAATATCAGAAGTTAATGAGTATAACCCATTGAGGACAAATAAAGCTTTCACTGACTGAAGGCAGGGCCAGGTCATATTGTATAGGGGGTGGGCGGAATTGGGGAAGTGAGGAGAAGGAAGACTGGTGCTGGTCATGTGACAGTCAGCTGACTGGGAAGAGAGAAATAGTAAGTGGATTTGTGTATAGATAATGTTTCCCTTGTTTACGGTGTCCATTTTAGGTCAAGTGTGTGCAAAATGACAGCACTTCCTGTTTAATCCTTCCCCTGCCTCCCATGGC